>NC_066837.1:11472407-11487524 GCF_001640805.2 Lates calcarifer | reverse complement strand
ATTGTGGATGTGGGCCACTCACACACAAGGAAGATATGGTTGAATTTAGAGCTGTGAAGACTGTCTGCATCAGCCAGGACCAGCTCTCTGTTCCTGACACAGTAGTCTTCAAAATTCAAAGTACAGCTGGTTTTCTCTTTGGAAATCCTAAGCACCAGCACATGCAAACAAAAACAGTCAGCCTCAGTTATGAGTATTTGTTGCTTCTCTTTGCCGTATGTGATCATACACTGAATATCTTTAGAGGGTTTAGAGTGTTGTTCAGGTAAAATGAACAGATTGATGACTCTGGGCTTTCACAGACCAAACGATTAATCAATTATTGTAGAAGATAATTGTCAGATCAATCGATAATGAGAAATAATTGTTGTGTCCCTAATTTGTACAAATTATACGGTACAAAAAGAGCCATTTAAACCCTCAGATTAATCAGTGTTTGCCTGCACATCCTGCAGGTGCATGTTACTGTACACAGACTGCTAATTTAGATTATTGGCACCTTTTTAATTCTAGTTCAAGCCTCATGTCAACCTTCGTGTCAGTTCATGTTTAAGATTAATCTAAATAAACCTGCTGTCATCCTCACATGTATATGGCCTAAAAGCATAAAAGCAATTGTTCTGTTTTGTCTCAGTGATGTTGAAGCTGTTTTTTTAGAGTAAATGCCAGTTTCTATCTGAACAAAGAGGCCTGTACCATCTGTTATACTGTGTGTACATGTGAAACCAGGTAGTAGTTCCATGTAACTGCACTCATTATGTATCCCAGGTGTAAAACAGTACAGTGTGTGATTAGATGGCCTGGATGAACAGCAGAAGTGTCACTGTACAGTACGTGACTCCCATGCAGTCACCAGCCGTGGACTCAGTCTATATACATTAGGTTATGTTTTTTTTACATCCGTCCGCTTCTCCCTGTGAACGGCTCAGATCATCATCGTCTCCCAGGTGGTGACGAAGCTTCTGGGACGTTTGTATCCTCGTTAGTCTTTGATCGTCAGCTCTGACAGGAGGGAGAGAAAGAGAAAAAAAAGGACACGACACAGGAGAAAAGTAGAGAGAGGGAGAAAAAAAACAGCAAGTTACAGACGTATACCTGATAAGCAGGGCGCTGGCAGACACCTGTCTCCATGGCAACAAGCTCAGGGAGGATTTGAAGAAATTGTAGTGATGTGTAGGTGAAGCTAATGACAGGAAACGTGGCTCGCTGCCAGACTTCCACCGTATGTGTGGTGTTTTGCGTGGCTGTCAGAATATAGAGCCATTTCACAGCTGGGATCAGGAGACACTTTGCTACGATGAGTCATAGAGCACCAATCCTCAGAAAGTCTTACACTGCATAAACTGCTGTCACAGGCTTAGTCTTCTAAACCCTGCTGCTCTCTCTGTCACAGATCACCCCTCTGTGTTTCACCCCTGGAAAAATCACATCACAATTTTACTCACTTTATTCAAACTACTCTTAGAATCACTCATTCCTTCCCCTACTACAACAGCGACTCACCATAACTGTACCATCTACTCATCCTGTCCAAGAAGAACGTGTACAGTGTGATTTTTCTGTCCGTTACTCGAGGAAAAGCTTCATCCCCTGACCTTAGCTTTCACGGTTTCTTTAGTCACGCACTGTGATGTTCCCTGAAAGCTTTTTTTTTTTTTTTTTTTGCCTCCCTCAGTCGTTCCTCTGAGGGCCGGCTCTGGCCTCGTTGTGTCAGGATGCTGCCCCCCCCCAACCCACCAGGCGTCTGGTTACATCACAGAGCCGGAGCTGGATGGTGGGCAGGGCTGGAAATATGATCAGCAGACAGGGTGAGAGGGGACGGGAGCCCAGAGGAGTTATTCCTGTGTGTATGTCCGTGCACATGGATCTGTGCCATGTCTGCAGCTATAAGAGCCAACGCTTGCAGCTTGTTGCTGCCCATACTTCATCTCTTCCTCTGTGTCCGATGGTTTATCGTCCTCTCTGCTGCTGCGTTTGTCTCCAGCAGTGTTAGTGAACAGTGACTCTCGGGCTAAAAAAGCTGAGAGCTGTTGCTGTACAAAATGTTCAGGTGTCAAAAGAGACACGTGTCTCCTGTTAGTAACACAATAATGACTATTTATTCCGTTAAAGATCATTATCACTGATACACTCCTGATGTTGATATCTGTGAGAGAGCAGGTTGTGACCAGGTCATGTCACAGATATAGTATATACTGGTTCACACTTCACAACCACTCTCTTATTGTAACATACATGTTACTTGATTGTACTGTATTTCAACTGTATTTTTTTTCATCTTATTGATTTATCAGCCAAACAAATAAGTACCAAGCATATTGTAGACATCTCCATTTTGTCTTTTACAAAAACAGACTGAGAGGAATCTTAGAAATGTTGATGTGAGGAATCTTTTGTTTGTTGTATCTGTCGCCAATCAGCCTTTTTTCAGCAGCTGAGGTAATTTTTTGGGTCATTTCAATAATGAAATTAATTTACTGAGAACTGTTGAACTGGATTTACAACATGTAATATTTACAGCAGCTGCAGCTCAGTTTTGCCGAGCTGATTGAAACTAAAAACTTTAACATGTTTTATTTCATCTTGTTTGTTCTGCAGAAAGTGAGTGAGAAAGTCGGAGGAGCAGAAGGAACGAAGCTCGATGAGGACTTCACTGAGATGGAAAAGGCAAGTCTTTTTTCAGTTTTATTAGTTTTTATTTATTATTAGACAATCCATCAGAAATATTGTGAGATCCCAGCAGATCTGTGCAGGAACATCCTGAAGTATTACACTGACCATCACTGCTGTCATGTCTGAAAACTGCTATTGAGGTCTACCAGTGTTATTGAACCCATTCAGAGAAGTTATTTGACAGTTTTAGTTCATTTATCCAGACTTTTAATGACTCTGGTATCTAACAGACATGTTACTGTCTGAAAACATCCAAACCCTGAATAACATGCTGCCTGTTCTCTTCCATATATGAGCAGTAATAACTACATGTATGTGCATGTGAGAGCAGCATCACCGTATGTTAACACGAGATCACTTGAGTCTTTATTTAGTGGTTGTAATGTGGTGTACAAAGTCAGGCTGCTGGAAGCTGCTGAGCCTCATCATCCAAACCAGAACACAGACATGATGCTGGCTCTCAGCTCTCTGTGTCTTTCTCTCACCATCAGAACAAAGCCAACAATTTTTTAATCTTTTTTTTTTTAATCTGATCACTAGTTTAAAGATCCATCAACTGTTTTGTTGCTGTTACAATCCTCTCATCCTCTCCCACAGTCTGTGAGACATCACCTATTTCTGTTAGCTATCCAGCTTCTTTTTGTTGACTGTTATTTCTGTGTCCTTCCATGTGTTATGATGCCTCTGGTTTATCCATACGTCCCATTCTAATGAATGAGGTATCTCAGTGACAGGTTGAGGGAATTTCTTGAAATTTGGCAAAAATGTTCACTTGGACTCAAGGATGAATCGATTGAATTTTGGAGGTCAAAGGTCAAGGTTGCCATGACCACACAAAACATGTTTTGGCTGCAAAAAATATCTGAGTATCATTAATATTTATAAATGACCGTGTGTCTTTGGTCCAGAAGCTCAGGCTGTTAGAGGCCTGCTGGGAGGTTCTGAGGATGCAAGTTCAATCCTTATCAGGCGTGAAGTGAATTTTGAAATCCAAGACCCCAGTGCAAACAACTGTGAGGTGGTAATTGTATTTCTAATTTGTGGTTTACAGAGGGTGGACATCACGGCTCGGGCAGTGCTGGACATCATGACCAAGACCACTGAGTATCTGCAGCCAAACCCAGGTGACATAAACCAGAGCTCTGTGCATGATCCCAGAATGTGAATGTGGTGGTTTTATTTAGTATTTTTTATCTCTTCAAGACCCCCTTTTTGCTTTTTATTTTGTTAATGTGTGTTGAATTTTATCTCTATCCTTTGATGTTATTTATCTGACTAATAACAGTTTATCCTGGAGCCTTATCGGTCTTTAAAATCGCTGCATTTTCCATTATAGTAAAATGTGAATTTTCTCTCACAATTTCTGCTTCAAGAGGCCATGTAATCACTGTAAGACCTGGTTATAGAGAATGAAACTCACCACCTTCCTCTCATGAAATAACCTCCAAATTAACTGCAAACAACAAATTACAGTCAGGCATTTTAACAAGGTTCACTTTGGTGCCTCTGGCATTTTGTTGTCTTGACTACAAATGTAAGACACGGTCAAACACTGAGCCCAGAGGTGTTTGTCTTGACAGCCACCAGAGCCAAGATGAGCATGATGAACTCCATGTCACGTATCCGGGGCCAGGAGAAGGGACCGGGCTACACACAGACCGAGGCCATCCTGGGAGAGTCCATGCAGAGGTTTGGCAGGGAGCTCGGAGAGGAGTCCAACTTTGGTGAGCTGCAGCACATTAAAGCTTCTCACAAAAAAACAACTTTTTATATCAGCTTCACAAGAACAAAGTGGCATAATTTTATTCCCTCAAGGACGCAGTAACAGTGTTATGAAAAATGCATGAGCCTATTTTTCAGACAAGACACCCAAAGTTTCCTTTGTTATTCACAAGTGAAGGCAATAAAATGTTGTTTAAAGAGAAAAAAAACCCTGTCTTTAGAATCTGCTGTAGAATCTAATGAGACTGTTACTCTGCTGAAGAACAACCTTTTCTGAAATGTATGTTGTACATGTGTTTTACTGTCTACATGTCTTTGTTTTCAGGCCTTGCTCTGATTGATGCTGGTGAAGCCATGCGTGAGTTAGCAGAGGTGAAGGATGCTCTGGACATGGAGGTCAAGCAGAACTTCATTGATCCACTGCAGAACCTCCATGAAAAAGACCTCAGGGAGATTCAGGTATGAGTCCAGACAACAGGGAACAGGAAAAACTAATAATCTAAGTCTCTGTAGATTCAGATTTACTGTTGGACCTTGTTTTGCAGCATCACCTGAAGAAAATGGAGGGTCGTCGTCTGGACTTTGATTATAAGAAGAAACGTCAGGGCAAAGTGACAGACGACGAGATCAAACAAGCACTTGAGAAGTTTGACGACTCCAAGGAGATCGCTGAGCAGAGCATGTTCAACCTGCTGGAGAGTGATGTAAGTATTAATCTGTCTCTACATCCATCCTGTCCATCCTGTTCCCATGAATGCACTATTTCAGGGACACCTTGATGAAATTTCATCATAATGTTCTGCAAAACACTTTTCTGTCCATTATTCAACGAGAGCTGTTGGTCTGTAGTATATTCTGTGCTTCCTCTGTGTGTAAACAGATTGAACAGGTGAGCCAGCTCTCTGCGTTGGTCCACGCTCAGGTGGAGTACCACAGCCGGGCTGCTGAGATCCTCACACAGCTCTCCAGTAAGATCGATGAACGGTCAGTACTTTTCTCCTCCACTGGGTCTTTTTGTTTAAACATGTGTCCTTGGATGTACTTCTGTAGGATTTCAGTCATGTTTGAACTGATATTTACCAACTATGACCAAAGGAAAAGAATGTGTTTAATGTTGATCTCCTACTGTTTGTGTATTGATGAATTCTGTGTGCTCCACTCTGCAGGATAAGGGACACTGCTAACAAACCAAGGAAAGACTTTGTTCCTAAACCACGTACATCTCTGGACTTCTCTATCAGTGAGAACCACAATGGAGGGATCCACAGTGCTCGTTCTCCAGGTGAGACGCAGAATATAAACCTCACTGTTCAAAAACCTGTCCAGAAAATAGTCCTGGTTCTGTATACGCTCTTTGGTCTCTAATTCAGGTTGTAAAGACAGAACAGTGGAATTTGTAGTAAAGGACAGTTTCTGGACTCGTTTCTACTAATTCGTGTTTTTCTTTCCTTCAACAACCCTCTCTGTGTTTTTCATTTTTTGCCATAAATTCTCAAATAGAAGCCGATACTGATGCTGGTCGATACGGCCAAAGAAAAAACAGACACTTTAGAATGCATTGTATGGTAATGTTAGAGTAAATTATACATTTTCACTTTCACTTTTTCTTGATATCAAGCTACTGAAACACAACATTTACTGCATATGTTTCACAATAGTAGAGAAGCAGTGTAGCCAATAATTAAAGCGAGACACAGCCACAGCACACAACGAAGAAATTAAAAAATTCTATAGGATGTTGCTACCTCACCTCAGGTCCCCACAACCCTTAAGGGTCAGCAGTATAGATAATGGATGGATGATGTTACTTCACCTGAGAGGTACATTATTAAAACTTCCACCAACACCATATTTGCTATTTTCCGAAACTTCTGACTCTGAGCTGCCCTCTAGTGGAAGGAAGTATAAGTTAGCCCTAACCTCTCTCAGATAAAAGCATGGTGTTTTCCTGATCAAAGGAGAAGATATTTAAGAATTTATGGTACATTTATTGTGTGTGCTAATTTTATCTTTCTTTTCCCAGCTCTTTTCCCAACATTTCAGTTCTTACCTGTACTGAACAGAATATCCACCAATCCAGAACCAATAAATACAACTCTGCACTTTTCTCTTTCTCTTATGATTTTTGTTTATTCTTGTAGGGGCGAGGTCTCCAGGTGAGCCAGGTCAAACTTGTGTCAATATGTGTCTGTATGGTCATCACTTAATTTCTTCAGCAACGTCTCATCATTTCCATTTTAAACTTAAACCCACTTCTGCCGTTTCCTTTCCCCCTCCCTCGTGTTGGTTCGTGTTTCCTCTTTGCAGCAAGGTCTCCAGGTGAGACAAAGTGAATCCCAGAGAGATACAACAATATCTCTTCCATCACTTCATCTTTCTTTCTTTTTTTGTCCATCTCTCTTTCTGTTTGTCTCTTTGTTATAAGAAAAGTGCTGAAAATGATTCAAACAGCAGAAAAACAAGTGCCGTCTGCTCACTGTTTAAAGAACTGTCAATGACAATCTCACCAGCGGACGAGCATTTGTTGTTTCTGTTTTGTTCTCTTGTCAATCTTCTGATCAGTCTTATCCTCCTGTTTCTTTGTCCGTCTGCCTCTCAGCCTTTCTTTCAATCTGTTGTCCGACTTGTGTTTCCTCTTGATTTTTTTTTTTTTTTTTGTCTATTGACTTCTTTATTGCTGCGCCGACTGTACTTATCCATCATTTCATCATTTATCTCTGGAAAAATATTATTGCTAAAAGTCTCCTTTTTCACCTGTGTTTTCTCCTTTCCCCTTTGCAGCAAGATCTCCAGGTGAGCAAGAGTGACTTAGGAAGAGATGTAAACTCTCTCTATCACTCTTATTTTTATCTTTCTTTAAATGGACTTTTGTGGAAAAGGTTTTTTGTTTGTTTGTTTGAAGAGCAGCTCTTCTGCTGTTCTGCTTCTGTCTAACCCCTGGTTTCTCTTTTGTTTAAAATCTAATTTCTCATCTTTCTCTTAATGGTAAAGGAATAGTCTGATATTGAGGGAAATTCACTTTTTCACTTGGACTTGGATAAGAAGACTGATACCATTTTAATGTTTGGGTACTTAATATGAAGCTACAGCCAGTTAGCTTAGCATAAATACCAGAAGCGCTGTGACAAGGCTAGCTTGGCTCTGCCCAAAGGCAACATAATCTGCCTACCAGCAGCTCTAAAACACACTTGTTCATTATTTTTATGCAGTAATTTGTTGGACTATTTCTTGCCCTGGAGCAATAACTTCCTGGAGTCTCTTGGTGCCTGAAACCATCCCCATCAAATACTGAATTTGAACAGATCAAACAGTCATCAGTGAGAAAAATACCATTTGAGCAGACTTCCCATTGTGCTGCTTGTCCTGACTTTTCCTGTGTGGTTTCTTCTTTGTCTCATTGTTGAGTCCTAAGCTGTAATGGACTCATTGCTGCCCCCTGTGGCCAAAGGACAGAAACCACCAACTAGTACTTTGAAAACAGTCTCTGACAGTGACACAAAGATGAAAGATGCTTGACAGGAATTGTTTTCACACAGTATTTTTGGGAACAGACTAGCCAGAACTATGTATGCAATGGTTTCATGCGTATTTCCCTAATACTGAACTATTCCTTTAAGCTCTGTCTGCCAGATTATAATTTTGCACTGATGGTCATGTTTTGTGTCTCTCTTTTGCTTCGTCTCCTCCTCTCTGCTTCCTCCTCTTCTTTCCCTCTTTCAGCCAGGTCTCCAGGTGAGCCTTTCACAAGCTTTTGTTGTGATCATTATGCTTCTCATTTATATGCAGCATCATATCTCCTCTTCCAGCCTCTCTTCTAACTCTCCTTTTCTCTCCAACGTTTCTCTTTTCTCCAGCACCCATGGACCAGCCCTGCTGTCGTGCACTGTACGATTTCGACCCTGAGAACGAAGGTGAGCTAGGCTTCAAGGAAGGCGACATCATCACCCTGACCAATAAGATCGATGAAAACTGGTATGAGGGGATGCTGCACGGCAACTCCGGCTTCTTCCCCATCAATTACGTGGATATCCTGGTGCCGCTTCCCCACTAGGACATCACGACTACCAGCTGTGTCTGCAACAGTGGCAAAACAAATCCTGGCCTCCAGTTTTTCCCCACCGGTATTCCCAGTAACCTTTTCCTTAACATTCCTACTAACCACCTGCGCTCCGCTTTTAAGGAGTCAAAACGGCAACAACACAATAACAAAGAAAGATGTGAATTAGATTGGAAATGATTTAAAGCAAGTGCGATGAGGAAAAATTAGCATTGATGTCGTTGCTTCCCCTTATCCCAGGAGGTACCTTCAGGCTTCCACAGTCATTTTATCCATTTTCTGTCCCGGCTTTTGTCTCGGTTTCAGTTGGCTGTCAGTCCGTCATGAGTTTATCAGAACAGCTTTGCAAATTCACATTTTCTCTCATTCACTGTATTATGTGGAAACAGTAGATAGAAGCTTTTCTCTCACATACTAGGAAAAAAAAAATTGGTCCACGTGCTTCATGTTTGTTAGAGACTCTAGGTCAAGCATGGTTTCAAGTGTTAAACGTTTTATCTTATAGAAAAAAATATGTTGAGCTGATTTTGTTTTGAAATATTCCTCTGTTTTTAACGGTAGTCGTCTCTTGGCATGCCTGGGCCGTTTCCACGTCCCTGTCATGCTCTAAAACTTCTGTCCAAAGGATGTCCTCACATTTTAACTCTTCAGACTTTTAGACAGATCCATCTAGTCGATAACTTACGACCAAGACTACTCATTGTATTTTTATGTTTTTTTACATATATCAACATGTGTGCATGATTGGTCATATGTGATTTAGATACCAAAGTTCCTGACAAAAACCTGAGTCAACACTGACAGCAAGGTGTCAGTAAACCTGTCAGGGTGAAGCCTGTAATCTCTAGTTCTTTGGTATTTTAATCAGAGGGGGGAGGGGGGTGGAACTGTATTCTTAAGTATGTGACATTACATATCTGAGCCAGTGATTAGTGAAGTGATGACATGATTTGCAAAAACACAAGTTGTAAAGTTTAAACTGTCTGAAGTGATGTAAGAAAACTATGGTGCATAAGTTTCAATCCTCCAACGTGTATTTTATCAGCAACTTGTGTGAAAAATGGTCGATGTATTGTGATTATAATAACTTATAGGATTTAACTGCTCACTGGAGCAGGTGTTTCTCTCTGGTGGAGCTGAAGGTGTAGCTCTTTCTGCTGCATCCCTATTAGTCCGATTAGTATTCTGTAGCTGTAACTGTCAGCCATTGATTAAGAAAAAAATAGACGTAGCCAACAACAATACTCTTTGAAATACTTTCTAACAAGGACAAAGGAGTGCACAAACGGCTGAGTGGAATGAGAAATCATTTCTTTTTGTCTCAGTGGGAATGTTTTATTCATTGAAATGATGCAACCTACACTAAATGCCCCTATCTCTTCACAATAATACAGACAAACAGCTGCTGGGTTTCCCTCTCCATGTCATGTCAGACCTCAGAAAAAGTGTTAGATATTCTACATGATGTTTAATTTTTCCCTGACCAGCTATTTGCATATATGCAGTATTGTGTGGGATTTGTTTCCCTTCTTTAACTGATGTACTGATAATCTGAAAATCAGACCAGCACTCAGTTTTTACATGTTTCAGTGAGGTGCTGCAGTGCACTCGTTTCTCCTGAGGTTTTATTCTCTGCAATGTTGACGATGTATTAACCCTTCTACAAAAATAACCTGTGCAGCAGTTAACACTGTTTTTTCACCCATCTCGTAGTAATGTTGTGCGTGTATTTTAGGGGGAGGGATGCGTATTTGGGTTTGCATACTGTACATGTAATGCACAGGGATGGGGCTGCAGAGGACCTCTGATGCTGAGGTATTTATGATATACTGTCTCTGACAGTGTTCAACATTAAAACAAACATGGATGTCTCTTTAATCAAAGGACCAATTCATTATTCAGTAGAATTACAATAATGATGCAAAATCAACCGATGACCCATATTAACTGTTGGTTTTAGTTTTTTTTTTTTAAGGGAAGCACAACTTTGGCAGGCAGTTTACTTTGTTGGCTGGGTAAGAATAACGGTACAGTTTGAAGAGGTCATGCATTTATTTTTTTTTAAAGGTGATCCAGTTCCTTCCCTCTTTTTCTCTTTCACTGTTTTTTAACAATCGTGTGTATCTTTGCCCTCAATGAGGACTGTACAGCTTTTCTGTGTTTTGTTTTCACCTTGTGTGTATAGTCGCGCATCTACAGTAACGTATCTTATTTTTGTAACTGTGACAAAAGTATACACATACAGTATAGATGTATATATACAGTATATTATCCAGAAGCAATGTGAAAAGGAGGGATTCTCTGTGCTGCACATGATTGTCTTTGGATTGTTTTGTTTTCTGTTTTTTTGTTTTATTTTATTCTTGCACTGGGTTCTAAGACTGTATGCTCAATGTAAAGAAAAACAAATGTGATAAGTCAATGTAATTTATTCAAATAAAGATGGAGAAATGGTTATTGCCCTGACAACTTTTCATTCATACAAACACCCTTTAACTTAAACAGAAAGTATGTCACAGGTAGAAAAACAACACATTTTTCAAAGTTAATTTTGACCTGAACTGAAGATAAAATCGTTTGATATCTTTCTAACCAGCAATTTGACTTCACTACACGTCTCTGATTGTTGTTTTTCATTACATGGAGAAGGCACAGTGGGGACTTGGCTCAGCAAACAGAAGAGGCTTGATGCATTATTTATTTTCCTGGTGGATTCTTTCATGTCCTCTTGCAAGAATCCAAACAAGAAAAAAAAAAATAGGTCAGGTAAGAAAATCTCTTTAGTACCTCCAAGACGACTGAAATGTCTAAATAATCCTGTTAGTGCAGCGTTATCAAAGTCATAACAACAGCTTCAAGCATCTTAAAGGCTCCAGAAGATTCTAAAAGTATGCGTGTGTAAGCTGGGATATACAATGCCAACTTTGTACTACCTGTACAAATAAAGATTTATAGTAGAGCTGTAATAAATCAAGTAAGACAACAAAGTAGCTGAAGCTCTATATTTAAGTATAACTACAGCCATATTGTAAAATGCCTGCTTGGTAACTCAGAGTTTGCAGGTTCAAATCTTAGCAGGGGTAGTAAATTAAATAGTAAATTCCAACAACTAAAGTGAAGATTTAAAAGTGCTCAGAGTGATGAACTAAATGTGAAGTGGACTGGTGGAGCAGCGTGTCAGAGACCATGAGGTGACATGGTGCAGAGTCCAAAGGATCAAGTCCTGTGTGGTGCCAGGACCTGGAGCAACAAGGAACCCCACTGTGATTGTAACTGGGAGCTGTGAAGAATAGAACTGTACTATAATATTAATTAATTGACTGATCAATTAAGAATTTGACTATAAATCTTAAGTAGGTACATATGTAATTAGTACATTCATTAATTGCATAAAATATTAATTGATCAGTTACTCACTTAACAATTACTTAATTATTCAATTATATTGATTGGCCAAAACTAACTACTTAATTTCATAGCTATATTACTTCATTTCTTAATGCTTAAATATATAATTTAATTACTTAATTGCTTGACTGAAATTTTTTATGAATTACTTATTTCCTCTCTATTCTCTCTGCTTAAGTTCATAATCAGTACACAAACTCTGTGTAATGTGTAACACCCCCCTTCCTGTGGATGTGTTTTATGAGCAATCACAGGCGGTTGCTAGGCGGAATAGAATTGTCGTTTTCTGTCGCTGTTGGCTTGTGTGTGTTGTCATTGGCTATGACATCCGGGAGGAGCGCAGAGAGGCGGAGAAACGAAAGTTGGAAACAGATTTAAACCAGCGTTTGAGCCATCACCTTCGGTTTGTCAGTACTGTGAGAAAAGTTAATCGCCAAAGAATCCTGAACGCTGGAACAATCTTTGGAACTGCTTTTTTTTGTCTAACACGAGTGAGGCTGGACGCTGAACACACCTGCGGCGCGAAGGTAAGGCTAAGGAGCGAACTAGCTAGCGGCTAGCGTTAGTATTTGCCTTAGTGTTAGCCTTCTCGTTTAATGACTTTTAATGATTTCCATTTTCAGTCGTTTTTATCGCGTGAGTGTGTTTGTGTTTCCGTGACCGAGGCGTCCCTGACATGGGTTGTGCACCTCCGTCGTGGACAGGTGAAAACACAGTTAAAAGGACTAATTAGGGCCCGAGCAGGAAGCGTGCGAAGGAATTGGAATTGCACGGATTATTACCGTCCGAAATGAATCGCCTTTTTGAGGGCCTACAATTGTTCAGAAACTCACAAAACTTTGCTCATGTGTCAGACCTGATGAAAATTTACCTAATGTAGGGGTCTCGTCCTTTGGTGGTGCAAAATGGCTTTTTAATGACGTTTTAATCTCTGTTGTAATTGTTAACAGTCACTTTACCCACATTCTGCATTTCTTTGTAATTTGTGTTCCATCCTCATTTTAACTATAGCGGTCTATCATGTCGTTGTCATTGTTTTGTGTCTATGGTCATTTTGTATTATTTTGCGTCTGCACATGTCTGCTCTATACCTGTATGTCAGCGTTAGCAACAGCAAATTTCAGGTGCTGCCACATTTTTTTGACGAAAACTCAGTTTTTAATCACAAGGGCGTTAACAGTATACTGACTGAGTTTGAGGTTGATATGATTAAAATGCTAGAAGGAATTTGTTCAATACAATGTCCCCAAATGGTGAAAAAGGAGCAAAATTTGTCAAAGCCAAAGTGGCTTGCTTACTTGTTGGTTTGAGATCATGGCACCAGAAGACATTTTGTACATCTGGGCATGTTGTATGTGGTCTGAATTTCGCACACTTATGACAAACTAAGCTCAATGGCAGATCACTTTTGAATGTTTCGTGGGGGGTCTTAAATACATACATAGACCCCTTAAATACATACATTTTTGAGCAATTGTTGGCCCTCAAAAAGGTGATTCATTTCGGACAATGATGATAATAATAACAACTGGCACCATTCCAGTAGGGCCTTCACACGCTTTCGTGCTCGGGCCCTAATAAGAAAAGTTATTACTTTTCATAATGGGAAAAGTAATCTAATATTAGTGGTAACAGTGAAAGTAATCTGTAATATTAAAGCAATGCAGATATAATAGTAGTCCAAAGTAGAAAGTAAAAATGTCACATTATAGTAAGACTTAATAAATGTCAAAAATGTCATAGAATAGTAAGGCATAAAACTGTTTTGTTAAATGTCCCGGTTCAACTGTAATGTTGAATATTTTTCTGTGTTTTCATGGTTAAACTGTTGATGGGGAATAGGTAGTAGTGTATTGATCATTTTCCTTAGAATGTTTCTCTTTGATTTCCTCCAGGTGTCACCTCTTCATCCACGACATTGTGCATGATCACAGAGACATGGTCCATGATGGGAGAGACATTGTTGAGGATGAGGGAAACATTGTCCACAGTCAGAGACATTGTCCACAATTGCAGATACCTTGTCAAAGATGAGAGAGACATTGTCTACAATCAGAAACACTGTCCATGACTTGCAGAGACGTGCAAAAGTCGGTAGTGACGGAGTATCCCGATTTGGTGGCATCGTCCATGTTCAGAGAGACATTGTTGACCACAATCACAGCGAGTTTGTGATCTTTGTACAATGAAGAAGTTCTTTGAGACCAGGACAGAGGCCTGCAGGTAATTCATAAACACCTTTACGTAAACTGTCCAACACAGAGCACTGACATTGTTTATGTTCAGTATTGAGTATATATATGTTAAAGTATATATATATCATAGTATAGTAAGGTGTCAAAAAATGTCATAGTATATTAAGATGTCAAAAACTGTCAAAAATGTCATAGTATAGTAAGGCTTCAAAAACAAGCAAAATATGTCATAGTATAGTAAGGCTTCAAAAACTGTCAAACAATGTCATATGGCGTCAAAAACCAGCAAAAAAAAGTCATAGTATAATGAGGTGTCAAAAAGCCAGCAAAAAATGTCATAGTATAGTAAGGCATCAAAAAATGTCATAGTATAGTAAGGCTTCAAAAACCAGCAAAAAATGTCATAGTATAATAAGGCGTCAAGAAATGTCATAGTATAGTAAGGTGTCAAACAATGTCAAAAATGTCATAGTAAGGCCTCAGAAACTGTCAAAAACTGTCATAGTATAGTAAGGTGTCAAACTGTCAAAAATGTCATAGTAAGGCCTCAAAAACTGTCAAGAAATGTCATAGTATAGTAAGGTGTCAAGAAATGTCATAGTAAGGCTTCAAAAACCATCAAAAAATGTCATAGTAAAATAGTGGCGTTAAAAAACCATCAAAAAATGTCATAGTATAGTAATGTGTCAAAAACTGTCAAAAATGTCATAGTATAGTAAGGCGTCAAAAAATGTCATAGTATAGTAAGGCATCAAAAAATGTCATAGTATAGTAAGGCTTCAAAAACCAGCAAAAAATGTCATAGTATAGTAAGGCGTTAAAAAATGTCATAGTATAGTAAGGTGTCAAAAACTGTCAAAAAATGTCATAGTATAGTAAGGTGCCAAAAAAACAGCGAAAAATGTCATAGTTTAGTAAGGCGCCAAAAAATGTCATAGTATAATAATGGTGTCAAAAAACCATCAAAAAATGTCATAGTATAGTAATGTGTCAAAAACTGTCAAAAATGTCATAGTATAGTAAGGCGTCAAAAAATGTCATAGTATATTGACAGTTTTTGAG